>NC_056746.1:453654649-453659649 GCF_019279795.1 Protopterus annectens
GAGCACAAAGCCCTTCAGAGCTTTTCAGGCAACAGAGAGAGGGAGGCTAAAGTTCTGACCAGGACAATGCTAAGAAAACAAAAATAAAGGTCCTCACCTTGGCCAAACAAAAAAAAAATACAAAAATAAGGGGGGGGGGTGAAGGGAGGGAGCAGCTACTGCAGAAGTGGTCATTCAAACATCTAAGGTTATAAGTTTAGTATGCTCAACATATGGCTCACTACTGCAATAGCCTTAGCTATATGGCTAGAGTACCGTAGCTTAGTAGAAGGAAGGATGAAGGTCCATGAGCCTCTGGAGAATGGTCTTAAAGGCCATCCTAGACATGATGGAGGACGACTGCTTTGTAAAAATGCACAAAGGACCAAGTTGCAGCTTCTAGACTACTACTAGAATGCAATCCTTCCCAAAAAGCCACAGATTAAGCCAAGGCCCTTTCTGGAATTGTCTTGTCAGTATAAACTGGAAACCAGAACATAAACTGATCTCCAGGCCTCATAGAGCTATGAAACGAGCAAAATACAGATTTACTGAATACAATAAATATACCACTTAAGCACTTTCATCAAGGAGTTCATCAGAACAAGATATACGCCTTCCCCCACATCATTAAATAAGGGTAGGAAATAGTCACATGAACATCAACCATTTAAATACTAACAATCGAGGAGAAAAATAAGCAATACTTTTATCTTAAATCAAACCTATAGTATACAAGCAACCAACACTTAACGTTTCTTATTCAAGTAATTGTTTCCTTACTAAAATTTAAACTTTTTAAAAATGTTTCTTTTTATTTACAATTTATATTTTAACAATCTTACAAATGCAACACAAAAAATAAAATAGATGCAATAGTATAGTTTTACAACTTAGCAGCTCGAAGCTTTAATACACTCTGCAAGGAAATATTGTCATTCAGTCCTGAAATGGAAAGGAAATGATGATGAATATGGAATTTACTACCCATTTTTTAAAAGTTTATTTATCATCTTTCAAAGCCTACTATTAACTATCTAGACACACTGTTTAAGGATCTAGAGTGAAGTAGATTTTAGTCTACTATTTACAAGAAGCCTTCCAAGTAGATTTCAGTCTACTATTTACAGGAAGCCTTCTTTCTCTAATGGGTATTTACATTACAACAGCTGTCACCCATACAAACAAAAAAGGAGCTTGGTGAAGAGACAAAATAGTCTGGCTATCCAAAATAATTTCTGATGATAACTTTAACAGAGATTGACAAACTGGTCACACTGTTTTTAGCTAGAAACTACTCCCTTAATATGCTCGAAGATATTAAAAATGAGATCATGACTGGTAGATGTACTCTACACCAGTGTACTTTGGGGGTAGGGTTAGATTTTAGTCACTCCAGTTACAACAGGAAGAATGAAGGTACAAGATACAAACAGTTTTATTATGAAATACGGTCAAGAACATGAGATCATTACGCAGCTTATACACAGGCAAATCGGGAAATAATTTTACATGAGAAATTATGAAGAGACAAGTTAGGTAATAAGCCAACCTTTATTTGTTCAAGAAATCTTTACATCAAAAGAGAGGCTCAAAAGCGGCTTAGGAGTAACACAAGGAATAGGAACGTGGTTAGGGGTTGCTGCTTGTAAACGTGGTGCCTGTCCACAATGCAAATTTATTTAAGATGGGAACGAATTTTAACAAGATCAAGTTCAATTCATATTACAGCTGTAATACCAAGGAGGCTGTATATTGTGCTTTCTGTGGCCATTGCTAGAGTTTTCACACTGGCAACACTGAATGGAAACTTAGGGCCAGAATGCACGAACACACCTTTATGACATTAATGCAAAAAAGGATTCCAATTCCCTGTACAGACACAGATTAGTCTGCAAAAGCAATAAAGTATTATTTTTTTTTTTTTTTTTTTGAGGTAGAGCAAGTAGTGCCCAACCTCATGGGTAGTCCCTGGAAGCAGACTTTTAGAGTACAGAGAGTTTTTGTGGCAGCTGAGATTAAATGCAAGTGAACCTCCAAAGACTGAATGACACTATTTCTTTACAGAGTGTATTAAAGCTTCAAGCTGCTAAGTTCTAACACTACAATGACATTTTTTTTATTTTTATTGCATTTATAAGATTGTTAAAATGTTTTAATGTACAATTTATCTATAGTTTTAAAAAAAGTTTCAATTTATGTAAAAAAAAGATTACCTGAATAAGAAATGTAAGCGTTGGATGCTTGTATACAAAAGGTTTGCTTTAAAATACAAGTACTACTCAATTTTCTCCTAAATCGCTAATTTAGTATTTAAATAGCTGACGTTGTCATATGACCATTTCCTAGCCTTATGTAATGATGTGGGGGAAGGCTTACATCCAGTTCTGATGAAGTCCCTTGAAGACAAAGTTCTTAACTGGTATATTTATTGTGTTGGCTAATAAAGGTATTTTATCTGATTATCTGTATTTTGCTCATTCTGTGGCTCCATGAGGCCTGGAGGTCAGTTTATGTTTTGGTTTCAAGTTTATACTGTACTGACCTGTCCCTGATTCAACAGTTCTATGTTGTCCGTATAACATAGAGGCAACAATGTGGATATAGTCTGTTTTGACACAGGCTGTCCTTTGTTCTTACTTTCCCATGAAATTAACTAATAAGAGTTCCTGAAAGATTCTGTTCTATCAAGATAGTACCAGCTGTCTGTGGACTGGTATGAAAAAAGAAGTTATGTAGTCACCATAATGTTCCATCCGAGTAGTTCTACTTCATTTGTCTTCAACCTGTGGATACTGGATCTGTAATGGATACGAGCCGGCCACTTCACAAGCATCTGCTCTGAGCTCCAAGCTCCTCCCCTTCCCATAATACACCACCACCACTTTCTAACTCACAGATCGAGTTTGCTGCACCCTACACTAAAGAACCCAACCCAAAACACCTTACACACAAAATGCCAGCTATGAGCGCTGTCCATATGGTAAGCCCAAAGGGAAGGCGGGAGGGATGGTTGAAGACAAATGAAGTAGAACTCCGATGGAATGTTATGGTGAGTACATAACTTCTTTATCTGAAGTAGTTTACTTCATTTGATCTTCAACCTGTGGGACAGAGTCCCCAGCTACTAAACACCTGGGTGGCCCTCATGGAAGGATATTCTGGAGCACCGCGGAACCAAAGGATGCTCTCTTTCGAGAAATCAAATCCAATTTAAAGTGAGAAATAAAGGTATGAGATGAGGACCAAGTAGCCGCAGAATAAATGTCATCTAAGGATACTCTCGACCAAAAAGCCCCAGAAGTAGCCATGGACCTTGTCAAGTGAGCTCTAACCTGACCAGGAGGAGACAAACCTCTATCCTAGTAGATCTGAAGGAAACCGAGAGAGAGCAATGGTTACCTTGGAAATAGGTTTACCCAAAAAAGGTTTAGAAAAGGACACAAACAACTGGTCAGATTTATGAAAAGTTTTGGTCCTGTGCAAACAGAATCACAACTGTCTATGAACATTCAACAAATGCATCTTGTATTCAAATTTTGTTTGTAAAATTTGGAAAGAAAACAGGTAAATTGATAGTTTGATTGATATTAGCTTCAGATGCTACTTTTGGGAGAAAAGAAGGACTGGTGCGAAGAGAAACCCTGTCCTTATGGAAAACCATGTATGGGACCTTGACAGACAATGCCTGAAGTTCTGAAACCCTCCTAGCCAAGGTGACAGCCACTAGAACGGTCTTCCAAGACAAAAACTTAAGATCTGCGGTTGCTGCAGGTTCAAATGGAGGGGCAACCAACGCCTGTAGTACCATGGTAAGGTCCCACAGGGGGATGGGATCTTTGACCGGAGGACATAACAGGAAGGTACCTTTGATAAAGGATTTGCACAATCTGGAAGAGGACAAAGAAGCAGAGTTCTCACCAACGTGGAAATGAGAAATGGCAGCTAGTTGAACTTTGACCGTAGACGAGCTAGCCCCTTGTTGAAAAATATTTGCCAAAAAAGTCAAGGATCGCCAGAATGGAGTCGGGAAAAGGATCTAAACTCCTTTGAGAGGCCCAAAAGGGAAATCGCTTCCATTTGAGCGATAAATCTTCCCGGTGGACAACTTATGAGCTTACACCAGAACAGACCTGACCGAAGAATATAATCTGGGAGTCCTAGCAATTAAGGGAACTGGAGCAGCCAAGCAGTGAGCGTCAGACTGTCCAGATTCAGATGAGGGACCCCCGAGGGGTGAGAAATGAGATACTGAATGGGATCCAAGGAGCAGCTAGAAGATGAGACCAAAAGAAGGGAAACCATACTTGGCAAAGCCAAAAAGGGGCAAGGAGGATCACTTTGCTTCCCAGTCGAGAAGCCTTCTGTAAGAACTTCGGAATAAGGGGTACAAGGGGATAAGCATAAAGAAGACCAGGAGGCCAAAGATGGACTAGAGCGTCTCTGGGGAAATGCCCTGGCGGGGGGTTCAGAGCGAAGAACTCGCTGCACTTCGCATTGGAAGGAGATGCAACGAGATCGCAGCAAGGCCGAACCCACTCTAGAAAGATCTACTCTGCTATTGAAGGATTCAGAGACTACTCGTAAGGCGTCAGAATAGTCCGGCTTAGTTTGTCCGCCAGAATGTTGGGCTGCCCCGGAATAGGTGATGCTACCAGAAAACGAACGATGGAGATCGCCCATTCCCAAACTCTCATGGCCTTGCGACAAAGGGGGTAAGAGCTAGTCCCTCCCTGTTTGCTGATATACCAGATCACTGACATGTCTGACTAGATTTTAATGGTTCCCAGAGGTAGAATGGCATGAAGGGCCTGCAACGCTAAAAAGGACCGCCCTCATCTCCAGAACGTTTATATGCAAATTGGTCTCGATAGGGGACTATATCCCTTGGACTGTACTTCCCGAACAATGCCCCCCCACTCTAGCTGGGTGGCATCTGTGGTCACTGTGGCTTGGGCAGGGGCTGGAACAAAAGGTCATCCTTCCAAGATTTCCGAAGACTGCATCCACCATAGAAGGGT
>NC_056746.1:453667149-453679649 GCF_019279795.1 Protopterus annectens
TAATATGTACAATATATACAATATCCACAATATTCACAACCCAAACCACACAACCGCCTCTAACTACAGAGGGGAAGGAGGGAGGGTAAATTGGACTGCAGCAATGTGGATCTTCGAACATCTTCATTTATGGTAGGTACAAAACTGTACTATGTTCTTCATCTCACATTGCTGCAGTCCTTACATATGGGTAGAATCCCAAAGCAGAGGTAAGGGAGGATGGCAAAACTATAAAGCATTAGGAGCTGCCAAAATGCCCTGTAAAATTGCAGTGGCAAAACCAGCCCTAGATTTAGAGTAAAGTGGAAGGTGGTAATGCTTAGAGAAAGTATGCACTGAACTCCAAGTAGCTGCCTCCAAAATATCTTTAGTTGCCACCCCTTAAAAAGCTGTAGAAGTGGCAGTAGCCCTAGTGGAATGAGGCCTAATCCCAGCTGGAATCTCCTTACCATGATGGGAATAACAGAAAGCAATACAAAACCCAATCCACTTAGAAATAGTTTGTTTTGAAACAGGCTTGCCCTGAGAACCCAAAGCAAATGAAACAAATAACTGCTGAGACTGCCTGAACCCTTTAGTTCTGCTCAAATAATATCGCAACTGCCTGTGTATATCCAAAGTGTGCAAAATCTTTTCCCCTTTATTTTGGGGGTTTGCATAAAAAGTAGGCAAATGAATAGTTTGGTTTAAAGCCACACTAGAAACCACTTTAGGCATAAAGGAAGGATTAGTACGCAAAGATACCCTATCCTTATGGAAAATTAAGGAAGGCTCAACCGCCATAAGGGCCTGTAATTCAGAAACCCTTCTCGCAGAGGTAATGGCCAACAAAAAAGCAGTCTTCCATGATAAATATTTCAACTCGGCAGTAGCTGCAGGCTCAAAAGGTTGTAGAGTGAGTTTCTCCAACACAAAATTGAGATCCCAAGCAGGAGTAGGATTTCTACGTGGGGGTCTTATATTCTTTGCCCCTCTAAGGAATTGCTTAAACAAAGGATGAGAAAACAATGGTGGGTCACAGTCATAGTGAGCAGAAATTGCTGCAGCATGAACCTTAATAGAGGAGAAGGACAAACCTTTGTCCAGTAACTCAGTAAGATATTGAAGAGCCACACTTAAATTAGGCTTAGAAACATCAAATTCCTTTGCTGTACTCCAAAATAAAAATCTCCTCCATTTATCTGCGTACACTTTCCTTGTACTAGGCCTTCTGGCCTCCAAAATAACATTCAAAACTTGCTGTGGAAGCTGTCCAGGGTTTAAAACAGAATATGCCAGGCTGTTAGATGTAGAGAGTGAAGTTTGACATTGAGTAAATGACTGTTCTCCTGAGACAGCAGGTGTGGAATCGAAGGCAAAGGCCATGGAGGCTCCCGTATCAGACTTCTCAGTAATGGGTACCAGTGCTGTCGAGGCCAATCTGGAGCTATTAAAATCATCTTTGGCTTCTCCTGTCTGACCTTCAGGAGTACCTTTGGGAGGAGAGGCAGAGGTGGAAAGGCATACACATGAAGACTGCTCCAATTGAATGAGAGAGCATCCACTTTCCAAGCTGTGGGATGAAACCTTTTTGTGCAAAACTTTGGCAGCTGGTAGTTTAGTGGAGAAGCGAACAGATCTATGTCTGGAGTTCCCCATAACACTGTCAATTTCTGAAATACATGAGGATCCAATTTCCACTCGTGGGGATCCATAATTTGTCTGCTCAACACATCTGCTAAGGAGTTCTGTGCTCCGGCAGAAACCTTGCCTGAAGATTTAGCTGTAAACTGAGAGCAGTCTCCCACAAAATCATTGCTTGTCTGCATAGAGGATAAGAATGTTCCCCTTGCTTGTTGATGTACCACATGACAGTTGTGTTGTCTGTTAGAACCAACACCTGCCCTGGAAGAAGTAAATCCTTGAAAGCTATTAATGCAAATTGGACTGCCAACATCTCCTTCAAGTTGATATGTAGATGTTGAAGTCTGACAGGCCACGTGTCTTGTACCCACTTTCCATTTAGATGAGCTCCCCAAGCTTTGTCTGAGGCATCTGTCGTTAGAATCTGACTCGCCTCTGGCCGGGTCACAGAGAGTCCCTTGTTTAGGTGACATTCCTGAGCCCACCACAAAAATTCCTTTTGAATGCAAGGTATTATCTGAATGACAGTGTCCATATCTTGGCAGTGCTGTGTCCATACATTTTGAGATACCATTGTAGCTTCCTCATATGCAGTTTGGCATTGGGAAGCACCAGAATACAAGATGCCATGAACCCCAAGGCTTGAAGGACTGTCCTTGCAGTCAGCCTGGACTGATGAGACAATTGATGGAAGTAAAGAGAAAGATTCTTTTGTTTGTCCGGGGTCAAAAGGCCATCTGGGATGCTGTATTCAGTCTCACACCCAGAAAGCACATGTCCTGAGAGGGTACTAGACTGGACTTTATTTCGTTCACAGAATACCCCAGGCATCTTAGCACTGCTATCACATACTGTAAATGATGAAGAAGTTCGTCCTTTCTTGGGCCAGAATCAGGCAATCGTCCAAATAAGGATAGATCTGTATTCCTCTTAGCCTGAAGAAAGCTATCACTGGAGCCAGAACCTTCGTGAACACTCTGGGCAGTAGATAAGCCAAAGGGCAATGCAGAGAACTGATAATGAGAAGTCCCAGCCCGAAAACGCAGATACTTCCTGCAACTGAGCCTGATAGGAACATGAAGGTAAGCCTCCTTGAGATCCAGAGTCACCATCCAGTGATCTTTGCCCAGCAGAGGTAAAAGCTGTTGTAACGTCAACATTTTGAACTTGGGAATGTCCAGATATGTGTTGAGGATAGATAAATCCAAAATTGGTCTCCACGTGTTCCCCTTCTTTGGTACTAGGAACAGGCGAGAATAAAATCCTAGGCCCACTTCTGGCAGAGGGACCGGTTGCATGGCCCCTATTTGAAGTAGCAGAGAAATTTGTTTGTGAGCCTCTAGTCTTTGCTGAGGAGGAACGTCCGGCATGCCTTTGAAAGGAGGCAAGGTATGGAAATAAAACTTGCAACCTTGGTGTATGATATCCAATACCCATCTGTCTTGGGTAATCAAACTCCAATTTTCCTTGAAGAGTGCCAACCTTCCTCCCAAAGGTGCTGCCAGGCAAGAAGGATCTGGCAGCTGAAAAGGTAGGTCATTGGGCCTGTTTACGAAAGGACTGGCCCCTGCCCTCACCAAGATTGTGCAGGTGAACTCCCTGTTCTAGGTCTGAAGGAACTCTGAGCTCTACCCCTACCACGCCTAGATCTACCCCTAGACTGAGAATCATAAGAAGGATACGTCCACCCCTTAGCAGGCCAATTCCTACTAAACTTGGAGGCTGAACTTGCATAAAATCTTTAACAGCCTGCATAGACTTAGCCTTGTCTTCCATTTTCTTCAAGACTGACTCCACAGGTGAACCAAACAACACATCAGACTGTAAAGGAGCATCCAAAATCCTTGTCTTAACATGGTCAGATAAATTCTGATACCTCAGCCAGGCGTGCCTGCGAAGAACTGAACCAGTGGCAGCCACCCTAGACGAGGCCTGTACAGCATCAAAACCACATTGTAAAGAATGCTTACCCACTTGTTCAGAGACATGCACCAAATCTTGCAATTCTTTACACTCAATGCCTTCTGCCAGAGCATCTACCTTAGACTTCAATTGAGAAAGAAGATAGTTTTGATATTTCAACATGTGAAACTGGCAATTCAAAGCCCTCATAGCTAAGGTGGAAGTAGTATAGACTTTCTTTCCCCATCTATCCAAAGCTCTGGCCTCTTTATCTGGAGGAACCGGATTTTTTACAACAGAGGCCTTGACACCCTTAGGTCCCTGACTAACAGTTTCTGGATCCGCCCTAGGACTCTTATAAAGATATTTATGAGCCTCAGGCACCCTGTAATACCTATCCGGTTTAACAGGAGCAGGAGGCAAAGAATCAGGATTAAGTGAAGCCTCTGCAAACACATCTTCCACAACATCCAGAACACGGGGTATAGCCAAGGGCCTATGCTGGGGCAAAAGCAAAAATTCCCTAAGCCTTTTCCTGGAATCAGAGAAGTCCTGACCTTCCCACTTAAAATGTTCCCTCATGGAATGAAGAGTCTCTGAAAAAGAAAAATCCTCTGGAGGAGAAGCAGAAGAAGTGGAATCATCTGCATCAGAATCAGAATAAGGAGAGTACTCCTGCAAGTCTTCAGCCGAAGACTCTGAAACATCCGAAGCCTGCTCAAAACTCCCCAACTCTGGCTCCACCCTAGGACTCTTATCAGGAGGGGGCAAAGAATTAGAAGTTATGTACTCACCATAACGTTCCATCTGAGTAGGTGACTTCATTCGGATGCAACCTGTGGGTATCGGATCCGACCTCGGATCCGAGCCGGCAATTCAAAAGCTTAGGCTCAGAGCTCCTAGCTCCTCCCTCTTACCCATAACCCCTTGCCAAGCCCTGACTGACCTCAGATTGAGTTTGCCTCAAATACTGACCACAGTATACTAAAACAGCATAAATACTCGCTCTATAAAGGTCAGGGGATGGAGGTTGGCATCCGAATGAAGTCACCTACTCAGATGGAACGTTATGGTGAGTACATAACTTCTAAATCTGAAGTAGGAAGACTTCATTCGTCTGCAACCTGTGGGACAGAGTCCCTAGCTACCTGAATCTTGGGGCCATCATGGAAGGATGTTCGAGCACCGCTGAGCCAAAGGAAGCTCTTCCTCTAGAAACAACATCCACCTTGTAATGAGAAATAAAAGTATGAGGCGAGGCCCAAGTAGCTGCCCAGCAGATATCATCCAACGAAACACGGGACTTAAAGGCGGCTGACGAGAAACTGCCCTAGTAGAATGAGCCGTAACCCTCTGAGGAGCAGGTCTGCCTGAAGTGTCATATGCCTGCAATATGCAATTAGCAATCCATTTAGACAGAGTGACTTTAGACACTGCTTTACCCAGAGCAAATTTAGCAAAGGAGACGAACAGCTGATCTGATTTCCTGTGGCCAGCTGTCCTGTTAATATAAAAACGTAATTGTCTATGAACATCCAATGAATGCAATTTGTATTCCCCTTTGTTTGAATACTTGGGAAAAAAGACAGGCAAATTGATTGACTGGTTAATATTGGATTCAGAAGAGACCTTCGGAAGAAAAGATGGATTGGTCCTGAGGCACACCCTATCAGGGAAGAAAGAAAGGTAAGGCGGTTTGACACAAAGAGCCTGAAGCTCAGACACCCTTCTGGCTGAAGTGATAGCTACCAGAAAGACAGTCTTCCAGGAAAGGAATTTTAAATCAGCAGAAGCTGCAGGCTGCAAGGGAGGAGCAGCAAGGGCCTGCAAGACTAAAGACAAATCCCAAGGCGGTACAACCTCCTTGACTGGAGGTCTTAATAAAAACTCCCTTGAGAAAGGATTTGCATAATTTCAGTCATAAGGGAGCTGTGTCCTGTCCAATATGATAATGCGATATAGCCGCCAATTGTACTTTAATCGTGGAAGAACTGGCCCCTTGATGAAAGAGGTCTGTTAGAAATTCTAGCACCGCAGAGATAGGTGCTGAAAAGGATCCACTGTTCTCTGCCCTGCCCATATAGAGAACCTCTTCCATTTACTCCGATAAACCTGTCTGGTAGATGGTTTATGAGCAGCCACCAAAATTGCTTTGACCGGTGAAGAGATACCGAGTCCTAATTAAGGTTGGAATTGGAGCAGCCAAGCTGTCAACTTCAGGGTCCGCAGATTGGGAACTGGCATTCCCAGAGGGTGAGAGATGAGATCCAAATTGGATCCAGAATCCATGGTGGATTGATTTTGTGAGACCATACAAGGGGAACCAAGGTTGTCGAGGCCAGAATGGGGCAATGAGAATCATTCTGCTCCCCAAACTGTTGGCTTTCTGCAGAAACCTCTGCATCAGAGGAAGTGGAGGGTAGGCATAAAGGAGACCGGAGGCCAAGCATGCACCAGAGCATCCTCGAACTCCCTGGTGGAAGTAGAGCGAAGAAATTGTCGCATTTGGCGTTTGAGGGAGAAGCAAAAGATCGCAACAGGGTTGCCCCAAACGGCAAAAATCTTCTTCGCTACTTGAAGGTTTAGGGACCACTCGTGTGGAGAAAGGATGGTGCGACTGAGCTTGTCCGCAAGGATGTTGGACTTTCCCGGAATGTGCGTTGCTATCAGAAAGCGTTTGGTGGAAATTGCCCATTCCCAGACTCTCATGGCCTCTCGACAAAGGGGATAAGACCTGGTTCCTCCCTGCTTGTTGATATACCAGACTACGGACATGTTGTCTGTCTGAATCGCAATAGTCCCTGTAGGAAGAACGTGGTGAAGTGCTTGCAACGCTAGGAGCACCGCCCTCATTTCAGGACATTTATATGCAGTGATGGCTCTGGGGGATTCCCCGTGGCTTGGACAAGTTTTCCCGCAGAATGGCGAGCCCCACCCAAGGCAAGCAGCGTCCGTGGTCACTGTGGCTCGGGAAATGCAGCGCAAAGGGTCTTCCTGCTAGGGGCTCCGGAGAAAGAAGCCACCACAGAAGGGAGTCCCTGCACGCTCTGCTGACCGCAATCGGAGCGTTTAGAGACGAACAAAGAGGAGACCACTGAACTTGAAGGGTCCATTGAAGGACCCTGCGTAAGCGGGCATGAATTAGAAGCGGATAGCTGCCGCCATAGAACCTAGGGCCCTCAGGACCGAAGCTGCAGTTGGTGACGGTTGAAGGATTGCTGTCACATGACACCTCAGGCTGACGATACGGTCTGGGGTGAGGAAGGCTCGCATTGATCTGGTGTCTAGTCTTCCTCCTATGAAATCTATAATTTGAGTTGGATTCAGGAAAGATTTCTCCCAGTTGATCGTTATGCCCAGCCTTGGTGCTAGTTGAAGGAAGTAATCCCTGGCTGAGCACAGAAGATGCCTTGATGATGCAGTCAGGAGCCAGTCGTCCAGGCAGGGAAAGACCTGTAATCCCTGGTGCCTCAGGTGGGCCGCTACCACCGCTAACACCTTGGTAAACACCCTGGGGGCTGAGGTGAGACCAAAGGGAGGACCCTGAACTGATAGTGACTGGCTCCCAGCCGAAGCGAAGAAACCTCCTGGATAGTCTGTCCATCCGAATGTGGTAGTACGCATCCTTGAGGTCTATGGAACACATCCAGTCGTTCTCCCTCAAAAGGGGAGTATAGATTGCAGGGTGACCATCCAGAACTTTGCTTGGTTACTGACAGGTTCAACAGGGAAAGGTCTAAAATTGGTCTTAAGTCCCCGTCTTCTTTGGCACCAAAAGAACCTGGAGTAAAACCCTAATCCGGCTTGATCTGGGGACGCGCTGGATGGCTCTTTTTCCTAGTAGCTGCTCGATTTCGAGAGCTGCCGCCTCCCTTTGGTCGGGTGGAACATCTGGGAGGCTGCGAGATTTGGGATCTTGATTAGGGGTATTGAATATCCTCTGGATATGAGTCAAGCACCCAACTGTCTGTTGTTATGGACTCCCAAGAAGTCAGGTGCATCGAAACCGCCCCGACTGCCTCCAGAGACGGACAGCCGGGCAACCCTTCAGGGCTGCTGCGTGGGTCTCTCAGAGAAGGTTCTCTGGACCCAAAATTGCCAGGAGCCCCTGCCTCTGGCACGACGACCTCCCGTCCTCCTCTGCCACGGAAGGACTGGTTATCCGGAGCAGGTTGGGACTGCTGCGACTTCGGAACCACATCTTCTTCTGTCCCTTTTGGTTCTTAGCGAAGGACCTCTGGGGAGCTCAGAAGCGGACTCCGTCGCTCGGCAGCGTCTTCCTGTTCTTTTCGCTCTGGACAAGTGTCTCGCGAACAGTCTTGCCAAATAAGGCAGAACCATCGAAGGGGGCATTCGCCAAGGTCGCCTTAAAGGGCTCAGCAAAATCACAATGGCGGAGCCAGGCCTGTCGCCTCATGACAAGGCCTGCTCCGCTGGCTCTAGCGGCTCCCTCAGTAGCATGAGACAGCAGCCGCATAGATGTACTGGACACAGATCTTAGAGTGGCCATTCGGGTGGAATAAACCTGCTTATCCTCACTCGAGATGGACATCGGGGAGATGCAGCGTACTCTTTAATCAGATCTCGCTGCATCCTAATGACATGCGCCATGTAGTTCAGCGCTCTCAAGGAGAAGGTCGCTGAACTAAACACTCGCTTCCCAATTCGATCCATCGAACGGGACTCCTTGCCCGGAGGATGGACGGAGGGACTCTCCTGGGCCAATTCCCTCTTCGTGGCTGCAGCCATCATCATGGCATCTACTGGGGGACCCTTACTCCAGTGGGTGCGGTCTGATGGAGGAGAAAGAATGCGGTCCGGGCGTTTTGGGATAGGCTCAATGGTGTCCGGATCCTTCCACGCCCTGATAGATATAAGATCTACCAGGGGTCAGCAGGGGACACCCAAGAGGTAGAAGGGCCGCCTCGAATGCCTCCAAGAACACAGACTCGTCCGAAGAAGCCTTGGGGCAGACCACCCCTGATCCTTAACATCTCCATGATGTCTCCAAATGAGACGTCCTCAGGGGTGACCTAGGGAGCCTTCCCTTCATCCAAGTCCGTGTCTTCAGTGACGGACTCAGGGGAGTCCATGTGCCTCCTCTTGCACTTGCGCCCGAGGTACTTCATCGGAGGCTGTCCGAGGAGTACTCTTCAGCAGATGGATGTTCCAAGGGAACCACTTGGGACATCGAGGCGGGCTGTCCCTGGGACCGGCTGGTGGGGCCTGGCCCAACTGCAATGGAGTGAGGGATGGAGCCGTGGCAGGGACCGGGGTCCGGATGTCCTCGACAGTGCCCTTTCCATAACGTTGAAAGCCGAGGGGAGCCAGCTTCTCTAAGCCCGAGAGCCGACCCCACTCGGATCCGACGCGGATCGGAGTCGGAGCGAAACCGTCGGATCCGAGACCAGTGTGCTCCGACCTGGACGGAGCCGAAGACACACCAGCTCCCTCGGATCCGAGGCTCGCCTCAGCTCGAGAGGTCGGGTCCGGCACCAAGCACTCAAGGGATGGGACGGATCCGAGTGCGCCGACCAAATCGGATCCGACCCACCCCGGATCCAAATCTGCACGGCGCCGAAAGCTCGAACCCGTGGTATGGGTCGGAGAAGGAGCTACGGGGAAAAGGGTCAAGCCCTCCCGGTTGGGGGCTAGGAGCACTCCCATTTGCATTTGGGCCTGGATGAATTTCCTCATCATCCGTCCATATCAGCTTCGCTCATCGAAAAGTCGATCTAGAGGAGGCCACCAAGCGGACCTAGAGAACCGCCTCGGTGACCTCCTGGAAGGGCTAGCCTCCTCCTCCTCGGGTCCAGGAGTGAACCGAGGTGTGTGGTGCCGAGTAGGAGGGAGGTTAGTGGGCACAGGGGAAGCCGCTTAGATGGAGGAGCCGAGCTGGAAGCCGGCTCTCCTCTTGTGGTGCTTCTCCTGTGCCTCTCCTTCTGTCTCTCCCTACTAGAATCCTTCCCTCCGGCATTTTTAAGGGAGGTTGAGTCCCAGCCGGAGGAGAACTCACAGCAACAAGTTGCTGACTGGAGGAGCAGAGGCGAAGCAGTATCTGGGGTAAAAGACCCGCCAGCACTACCTTCGACCTCCGTTCCCTTAAAGCCGAGGGTTGAACCCTGCACAAATGGTACAACCAGAAGACAGGTGTTCAACCCCAAGATGATCGACGAGTGTGGCCATCTGCTGGGGACAGCTTATGGCCACACTCGGTTATTTCGAAAAGACAGCCTTAGGGGCTTCAGACATAACACCTAAGGCCTAAACACACACACACACAAACAAACAAACTAAAACCCGAGAAATATTAACTAAAGAGGGAGGGAAAGCCTTAATCACACACAACACTAACTATTTTTGTAACAAAAAAAGAGAATTTTAACAATTTTCCTGTCAGAAAACTACTTATCTCAAAACCACGCCAGGAGCTCAAGAATTCCGTTGCTTCTTGAAAAGCGGCAAACGAAATCTGAGGTCAGTCAGGGCTTGGCAAGGGGTTATGGGTAAGAGGGAGGAGCTAGGAGCTCGGAGCCTAAGCTTTTGAATTGCCGGCTCGGATCCGAGGTCGGATCCGATACCCACAGGTTGCAGACGAATGAAGTCTTCCTACTTCAGATCCTCTAATCAAAGTAATTAAATCTTCTGCCATTTTAAGCATGTGCTTCTTGGGCACAGACCCTGCTGAACTAGGAGTGACACCAACAGAAGCTAAACCTGGCCTGCCTCTGGGAGAAGCCTTGGAAACAGAAGGAGAGGGCCTAACCACCCTAGGAAGGGAGGGGAGTACAGTAACCTGAGAAGCCCCTTCAGCCTGGCCTGCCTCCTGAGAGGCCACATCCTGCAATATCAAAGTCTCCCCCTGGGACTCCAGAGAAGCCTCCGTCGGAACCACCGGTTCCACTGACGCCTAAGAACCGGGCGTCCGATGCAGACGACTCTTCTTGCCTGGGTTTAGCTGCTTGTCTTTGCGCTTCTTCAAGAAGCGGCCGGAGAATCTGACGGCATATTATAATTGCACCGCTCAAGACCAACCTAGCACAATCTAACCTTAATAGTGCGCTTATTGAACCTAGCACAAAAGCGAGACCCAAGAACGTCGTGCTCAGGCCCCAAACAAGGAATACACAAAGAATGATAATCCCTATGCGGTATCTGCTTCCCACAAGAAATACAGTTATTCACTTTTTCTGACATCCGGTAAACCACTGAGGCAAGAAAAAACTAAAATATTCCCCAACGGGGTACTTGGCCAACTTTGACTCGGTCTGAAACTCCGAATTCGAAAAATTTCAGAACGCCGAATGGCACTTGCAACGCTGCTTCTGCATCGGACCATGCGGCAAAAAAGACTGAGGATATGACGTCGGTCATGCGCATTTGTACCCTGACGCCCTGATGTCAGTCTTAAGCGCCTTGACCGACGTCAGCCTAATACTTTGATATTCGGGCCGACCGAGGACAGCGGACTACCCATATGTAAGGACTGCAGCAATGTGAGATGAAGAACATCCCTATCTGAAAAACTGTGGTCTTTAACATGGGAGGGGTGGTAGTGAGAAGACTTGTTATAGTGAGGAAACTGTTTCTGATTATTAGAGGAGTCAGAATATTATCTCCCTTCCTGAAATGAAAAGTCTCCGATAGGATATGCATTGTTGGATTTATATTGGGATAAATCTCTGTCTAGCTTATTCTTCTTTTTAGCTATAATGGTGGCAATATGTCTAGATAGTTTAGCTGAAATACAGTCATAAATAGGCTTACTGAAATGGAATTGGGGGTGATGTTGAATAGAATTATTCAAAAATTCAATATTAGGTTTTAAGTCATTCAACTTATTTGTACTGTCATCTTGAATGACTTTAAGGGACTGTAAGCCTGCTGTGTTATACAACTCACATAAATCTAAATGCAACTTGGAATTGACTACTGTTCTGTTGGGAAACTTAAAGAACCGCAGACCTTTTAGCACAATACATAATGACAAACAAGCATCCAAATAAAGGTGATCTAATTCAATACTTTTAAATACCATTAGTAACCTTTCTAATTTAAAAACTAAAGGTTTGCATTCAGACAAATGCAAAGTTTGTCTAGAACACCGACTACCCTGGCCAAATGAAACTGGTGAAGAGCCAGAGGATAAAAACAGGTTAAAATTGTCATGTTCATGTAAAAAACATAAAATTTCATTGTCTGGAGCAAATCTGGCATTGCTGGAGTGCATACCCAATTCATCTTGTGAAGACAAAGGAGTGGGATGGTCGCGACCATCAACAATGAAAGTAGAAGAGGCATTGCATGGGGAACTGCCAAACTGTTGATTAAAAGTTAGTCTTTAACTTGAATGGTTCAGTAGAGAAGAAGGACCTAGAACATTAGACCTGTGACTGACTGATACTTGTTCTCTCTCCAAGGATACCTTCTTCTGCCACTCTGTATTGCTGTGTGTAGGACGGGAGCAATACTGTGGTCCAAGAGGGTCACTTGGGTGTTGGGCCCTATTGTTGAAATTAGTGCGAACTGGGAGTGTGGATTGCAATTAGGTTCCACGGTATCATTTTTAGATACCACCTTATCTTTAGATAATTCTTCTGGTGAACTCTTCCAATATTTTCAGAAAGGAAACATATAGAAATAGTTACTTGGACTATAACAGCCAACACCCTTGGTTCATGAAAAGGAATATAGTTAAAGGTCAGTTTGTTAGGCTGTCCAGATTGATTAGCAATGATATCATTTTTGAAAAAGAGTGTTTTTTTGACTTCACTTTTTATGCAAAAGAACTATCCTTTTCAGTTAGTAGACAAGATTAGAAGAGACATTAATAATAATAGGTACACTAGGTTTAAACCTATCTTAAAATTTGGTTTTATTCCCAAGAAATCTTCTTCTGACCTTGATGATGACAGCTGGTCTTTTAGTTTTGCATTACCAATTAGTAGAGACATGCTAGGCATCAGGAGCATTGT
>NC_056746.1:453687149-453709680 GCF_019279795.1 Protopterus annectens
CACACAAACATGTGCGTGTGTGTGTGTGTGTGTGTGTGCGCGCATGCACGTGTGCGTGCATTGTGAGTGCACACCCCTCCATGTCCTTACTACTGTAATTCCAGCACTACTCTACCTTGGATTAGGGGGACATTCGGATATACAGCATTCTCTGAATTTACACAATTCCCCCAAATTTCACTTACATTTTCAATGTTCCAATTATCGCAACTGCAGCAACCCTCTCCACACCCTTGCTAGTTATATATGCCAACTCTAAGACCACTGTACCTTGGAAAAGAATATTCAGATAATGCTCTCGTAATGTAATCTCAAAATTAATACTTATTCCCTCTATCTGCAATTTAATTTTCCCTTTTCCATGGAAAGCAGTTTAGTAACTTTGGACTTAACAGACACACACACCTTTAACAAAGACATGTATTTCAATTTCTCATCATAGTAAAATTTCAGTGTATGCTGGCATCATTTCAGTCTCTCTTGCACCTACTTCAAATTCTGCATTAATCAAAAACTTAATTTAGGAATTATACTCTATAGTTTATGGCCCTTCAATAAATGAAGTGGTAACAGACATATACAATGCAATGAATTATTTCTACATTTAAATTTAAGTGTAAAATCTTGTATGTTACATGACCTTTCTGACAGTCAGTACATCCCCTTAGTGGACTGTGAATATTTAGAACTACAGGTCACATACTAAAACACTCAATATTGTGAAAATTGAGAATTGTACACCTGCATAATGCCTGCCATTACTTACTTGAAACTATCACAACTGGAATTTCATGCCTTAAAAAAATAGCTAACAGTTATCTCTGCCTGTAGCACTGCTTAATCACATGACCTTTGAAAACTCTGAATAATTCAGTCAACATAAAGAAATCTGACTGAACTTTATAGCGTTCCTGGAACTCAATATGTAAACATTCTCGGGTCTATGACACTGGATCGAAAACAGATTACATCGAATGGCTTTTACACCGAAAATGCCACTGATAGATCGGTTTTGTGAGATCACCGTAGAGTGTAGATCGGAAAATTTGCCCTTTCCTCACTGTAGTGCGATGTCGGAGTTGGTATATATATTTAGCAGGGGGCGTAACCCTCCACAAAAGCAATTGCTATCAACGGCATTTTCAGTGTAAAAGCTGTTCGATGAAATCAGTTTTTGATCCAGTGTCAGACCCCATACTCTCTAAGATTTGCGATCATTAAAAAGTAGAATTATTTTATGTATAAATATACAGTCTTCAATAGGACTTACCCAATGGCTCCCCTTCCCATGAGGAATTAGCTTGCACTTCCTTCCATGGGCAAGACGGTACAGTTGTGCAAGCTGAACAAACCACAACAGTAGATGTTCGAATGATCACTACTGCAGTAGCCTTTGCTGTACAGGTTATATCCTTGGCAAGATGTAACAGCAAACTAGCTTCTAAAGCTTCTGGGCACTTTCTACACACCCAAATCATCATGCAACTTAAGCTGAACTGACAAAGATAAGTTTGGGCACAAAGCCCTTCACACCTTTCCTGTCGGCAGGGAAAGAGGGAGGCTGATCTCTGACCGTACAAGGCTAGACAGAAAAAAAAAATGTCCATGCCCTGGCATAAAAACACACCAATGAACAAAGGGGGATGGAGAGAGGGGTCAGCTAATGCAGGGTGATCATTCCAACATTCACGGTTATTGTCAGTTCATCTTACACAACTGTACTATGTTCTTCATATTAATTACTGCAGGAGTCTTAGCTATATGGGAAGATTACCATAATTAACTACATTTGAGAGGTAGAAGAAGGGTCCAGGAGCACCTGGAGAATGGTCCTAGCAAAGCAGGATCTAGATCTACAGAATGAATCAAGTGTATAGCGCTTTGTAAATGTATGTACAAAGGATCAAGTAGCAGCTTCTAGAACACTTCTCTAGAGGCCAACCCTTTCCAAAAAGCCAGAGAAGAAGCCATGGTCCTTGCAGAGTGGGCCATGACCCTGTCTGGAGTAGATCTGTCATGGTGAGCATAAAAACCGTTGGGAAAGTCTGCAATGATGACGATTGATTATTCATTTTTTTGTGAAGATAAGAAGGGACAATCAGATAATCTGAAAGATTTAGTTCTGTCAAGACAGTAACGGAGCTGTCTGTTAACATCCAAGGTATGGAGAAGCCTTTCTCCCTCATTTTTTAGGTTCAGAAAAGAAAACAGGAAGATGGATAGTTTGACTTTGAATTCTACTTTATGCGCAAGACAGATTAGTTCTCAAAAGAAACCCTGCCCTTCTGGAAAACGAGGGAGGGATGACTCACCACAAGAGCTTGCAACTCGAATACCATTCTTGCAAAGGTCAGAGTAATTAATAAAACTGTTTTCCCATTTTAAGAACCTCAAGTCAGTCAGATAAACCAGTTCAAATGGAGCAAGTGTTAGTTTCTCGAACACAAAATTAAGATCCCAATGAGAGTCCACTGGTTTACTTGGAAGGGTCTTATGCAAAACCCTTTCAAGAACATTTTGACAAGTGACTGCCTTGAAAGAAGAGGATCAATGGGCAGAGGCTCTGAAATGGCCAATAAATAAACCCTGACAGAAGAAAAAAGTAAGACCACAGGATAATAACTCTCACAAATATTGCAAAACCAGAGAACAGCTAGCCGTGAAGGGGTGCTGGTTATGTCATTGGTACTAGTTTGGGTGCCGCACAATTTTGTTCTGACAAAGTAGGATGCCTGTAGAGTGAGACTGTGCTATGCAGCTATATCCCATGCTAACATGGCCAGTCTGCAAAGGGGGTATGACCTGGTTCCCCCTTGCTTATTCATAGATGTGTACTAGGCTAATGGCTTTGGGGGACTTTACAAGCCTTGCCCATAGGATTACCCTGGCATTGTGCTACCCAACCTTAGTTCACAGTGCCTCTGTCAAGTAAAGCCACTGGAGTGATCCCTGGGGTGACTTTTCTATTTCCCACCCACTCATCAAGATTTCTCTTGAAGGCAGCCAGTGAGGTGCTCTGCTTGACATGTATGGGAAGTCTATGCCATAGCATGGGCAGTCTCTGGGTTATGAAACTGTCCTTCCAGCATGTTCTGTTGATTGTGATAATGAAGTGGAGGTCTCTGAAGCATGTAGTGTGGAGGGATTGGGATTTCTTTCGATGTAGCATTTCGAACACAGCTGGGTCAGACATGGCTTTGTAAGTCAAGCAGAGATCGCCTCTAAGTAGGCGATAGGAGACAGAGAACAGTTGGGAGTTTTTTTAGTCTGTCCATATAGGATAAATGTTTAAGGCCTAGGATCCTCTTTTTGAGGTACTTTTGCGGCCTCTCCAGTCGTTGCAGGTCTTTAGTGAGGTACAAGCCAAATGCATTGTACTCAATGGCTGGCCTAATGAGGCAAGAGTAGAGGGAGACAATGACCTTTTTCTTCTTGGATGCAAAACCCTTGGTAATGAGATGTGCCACATAGGACTTTCTGACCACAGTGGCAATGTGGTGGTCAAAAGAGTGGTTGCTGTCAACCTGTGTTCCCAAATCTCTTAACACCTTCTGTGTTCAGTGGACTACCATCGATGTGGTAATTCATAGGAACTGGGTTAGAGGACGCAGGA
This sequence comes from Protopterus annectens, assembly GCF_019279795.1. Taxonomy (NCBI): domain Eukaryota; kingdom Metazoa; phylum Chordata; order Ceratodontiformes; family Protopteridae; genus Protopterus; species Protopterus annectens. The sequence continues at coordinate 453,690,763 of NC_056746.1, forward strand.
CCGAACCTTGTGGGAACTCCACTTGTGACTGGTCGTCAGTCTGACTTGGAGTCAGCTACTTCCACACTGCGGGTTCTACCTGTGCAGCAGTTTGCAACCCACCTAGTGATACAGGGGTTCATGCCTAGCTTAGTGAGTTTTTTTTATGATTCCCAAGTGGGGAATTGTATCAAAGGCTTTGGCCAGATCAAAGTAGGCTGTATGAACCACCTTGCCTTCATCCACAGCTCTGGTGACTGACTCAAAGAAGTTGACCAGGCATGATCTACCCTTCACAAAACCAAAGTGTGCGGGATCCAGAGTTTGGAGCTTCCCTATATCCTTGTTTTTTTAGGTCCATGATGACGCATTCCATTGCTATGCATATCAGACTAGTCAGGCTAATGGGGCGATAGTTCCAAAGGTCTGTAATCGCTCCTCCTTTGTGGAGAGGGAAGACTGCAGCAGTGCGCCATTTGGTAGGGCGAAAGCCTGAGGTGAGGCTGTGACTGAACAGGACACAGGTGAGGTGCGAATTCACTCTGTAGTTCATGTAGAACAAAACCAGGGATATTGTCAGGTCCCACAGAAACTATATTCTTGACCTTGGACAGTGCTGTTTTAACCTGTGCAGCAGTGATACTGGGTGCCTGGCAATCTACTGGTATTGTGACTGGTCCCCTGGGGGGGGTAAAGTTGGCAATGAATCTGTCAGACATTATATTGACAATATCTGTTGGCTCGCTATGGGAGGTGCCATTGTGCAGTAGCTCAGAGCAAATCTGGGTATTGCTGTGGAGATTCTTCACATAACTATAGAAGGTCTTATGGCTTTCTTTACTATCTGCTGCAATTTTGTTTTCATAGCCAGCTTTATAGGATTTGATGACGGATCTCAACTTTTTGTTGAGGCTGATGAGGGGAGTTTTTCCAGTCTTGGGACTTCACCTTTTTCTGCAACAGTTTCTTCCTTCTGTTGTAGAGAGTTTATTTATGGCATGGGACAACCAGACTGGCTTCCTTTTTTCGGTGGAGAGCATCTTGGTTCTGTTGGGTATGGCGAGATCCATGCATTTGTGTACTTGTTCCTACAGTGCATTGGTGTATGATTCGGCAGTCATGCAACTGATCTCCATTTGCATGGGTGCCATGAAGTTAGCCACCTCTGTTTTTAGGAGCCCAAAGACAGCTTTGGAGAAGTTTTTCATGGTGGTTACCTTTGCAGGGGTGGGGTGGGGGGGGTGGATTTCCAAGGTGATTAGTTTGTGGTCGGATCTATCCAGGGAGGAGTTGACTATTGCAGAGCAACAGTTGTCTATGTTAATGAACAGATCAAGGATGTTGCTATCTCTAGCATTTCCTTGTTATTTATGTACTTGCATCTGTCCTTGGTGCCACTCATCCCCAAAACTTTTACCTCTCCTGTAACTGTTCCCCAAGCAAAGTCTGAAGGATTTGTGATGACTGACTGCTCTGGAGATGGGAGAGAGAAGGGCACACCTTGGAAATGTAAAGAAAAAGGGTGTTGATGCTGGGGCCAACGAGATTTCAAACACCACTGTGTTTTTTTTTTCATGTGGAGCCTTGCCAGGGGTATCATGAGAAACAGCTGCCATGAAACCCAGAAACCACAGGTATTCCCTTGCAATGACTGAAGTTGGAGTGGAAAATGTAAAAATAGATCTAAATAAAGATCTATTTTTTCCTTTGGAAGAAAAGCTGTTGACTAAGGTGTGTAGATGGCATCCCAGGAACACAATCCTCTGTAAGGGAGTCCCGGCTCCACAAAGTGTGCTCTTCAATTTTTCCCTTAGAACTAGTCAAACTCTCAAAATAAGCACTCAACCTTCATTCTACAGCCCAGCACTTGCTCAAATTTCTCAGTAAGCACTAACAAACTTTAGCACTACACCCCCTTATACTATCCAGAAGTACAAGGCTCCGTATTCGTCCATTCTGGACAATCAATAAATCAGTGCTTTAAACCATCCAGGCATGTCCAAAGTGCAGTTTCAGGTATACTCTCCAGTCCAGCTGGTTAATATGGGAATCTTGAGGCAATGTTACAATTGCCTTATGTACACAGACAACCCTCTCCTCCTTCCAACAAACTCAAATATATTTGAGAGATGCAACTATACAGCCAAACTGGAGGCCGGGCTCCTTCAAACCAAGACTGGCACAGTCAGTCAGGAGGAGAAGGAAACCACTCACACCACACAACCATTCTCACATAGACCAATCGCACCATCAAACAAGACACAAACTCACAAAAACATACTCTGAGGCTCTAAATAAAAATATTACAAAGCAACAGAGACCTCCAAAGCAGACATCCAAGCAACCACTACCCCACAACAACTTTCACGTATCACATACTTCACAAAGTCAGTGTGCCACGTAGTCGCAGCCCCTAAGGCTAAATAACACACCTAATAAACTAGTAATTGGAGAGACTATTGTCAGGCACACTGACATCCCACTCACCAGACTGAGCAAGGAGAAGGTCACTGTAAGCTGCCTGTCGGGTGCCAGGATCCGCCACATAACACAAGCACTCCGGTTACTCCACAGCAGATACAAATATGACTGTCATTGTCCAAGTTGGTGTGAATGACCCAAGACGTACCTCCCTGGACTACATGGAGAGACAGAAATCAAGTAGCCCAGGCCGGTATGACCCTGACCCTGGAGTAGCATCTTGCCCTCACCAAGAATGATGCCACAGTATAAAGACAAAATGATCAATTTTAAGCTATTGGTGTCATTCAGAGGGGATCCAGTGTCTGTCAGCCTGGGATGACATGCTCGACAAGCCACGTTGCTTTGCCAAGGATGGCTTGCACCCGTCACCCTTAGGCTTTCGAATACTGGCTAAGACTCTTGCCACCCCCATAGTGCCTTTTTTAGGCAAGGCAAAAAAGACAAACCCACCTCCATAGACAATACCAGAAACAAAAAACTAAGGGTAATGCTACTCAATGCCAGAAGTCTAAATCTCAAGATGCACGCACTCGAGGCACTCCTCAGTACGCAGAAAATTGATAACCATGCAGTAACAGAAACCTGGTTCAAGGCTCCAGAGAGCACCCCAGCACTACCAGGATTCAACTCATACCATTCTTTTCGGCCCCAAAACTCAGACCGAAATACTAAAGGCGGGGGAGTATCCATTTTCATCAAGGATACCCACACCTCCAGGTTAGTGGCACTGCACGAGGCAGCGGAAACCATCCATGTGCAACTAACAGTAGGTAAAACTGCTTTTCAGTTTGTAGCCTGCTATAGATCACCCACCTTGTCTCAGGACCCCCACTCGGCATTCCTGAGAACACTGGTGAATATGGTCTCACCAAACACCAAGATATTGGGGGATTTCAACTACCCAAACATCGACTGGGAAAACTACTCAAGTCCCAACTCTTTCGCCCAACGGTTCCTGGAGTTTATAAACTCAAATGTCATGGAACAACTGGTCACCACTCCCACAAGAGGGGACAACATATTGGACTTGGTCATCACCAACATGGGGGCTCAATGTTCCACACCAGAGGTAAACTCCTCGTTGGTAAGATCAGACCATAAACTAAACTAATCCCAATGGGCATCCACATCCCGACCCCACCCCCAGCCAAGGAAACCACTATGAAAAATTTTTCAAAAGCAAACCACACTTCTCAGGACCGAGGTGGAAAGTTTCAAAGCCCCCGGGCTAATGGAAAATGCTACCCAAACTGCAGATTTACAAATGCACTCTATGAGCACCTACAGGAATACATGGATCATGCCATCCCAGATAAAACCAAGACTCACTCCTCCAAAAACAGGAGACCAGTCTGGTGGACCTCTGCCATAAATAAGCTATACAACAGAAGGAGGAAACTATTACACAAGGCAAAATCCCAAAAAGGGAAGGCATCCCTGATCAGTACTAGCAAGAAACTTCGATCCCTCATAAAATCAAAGACTAGCTTTGAAAGAAAAATCGCCAAAGACTCTAAAGATAATCACAAGGCATTCTTTCGCTATGTCAAGAATCTGGGTGGCAGCTCTCAGATCTGCTCAGAGCTGGTGCAAAAGGGCACAAAATACACTGAACCCACTGACATTGCCAATATCCTGGCAGACAGGTTCAGTGCAAACTTTACCCCCCCCCCAAAAGGGCCAGTGTCTATCCCAGAAGAATGCAGTCCCCCAGACATCAGACACACAGGTGAAAGCAGCCCTCTCTAAAGTAAAAAACACAGCATCAATGGGACCGGATGGTATCCAGGCTGCGTCTCACATGAGCTCCAAAATTAACTAAACCCTCACACAAATTCACTGTTCCAACTCAGCCTTACCATAGGTTATGTACCCACATACAGCAACAGTGATCCCACTCCACAAAGGTGGCGCCACAACAGATCCCGGGAACTATCACCCTATAAGCCTGACTAGCCTGGTCTACAAGGCTATGGAGCACATCATCATGGATCTCAAACAAAGACATTGGGAACCTCCAAACACTGGACCCTACCAATTCGGCTTTGTTAAAGGCAGATCTTGCCTCAAACCTAGTTGACTTCTTCGAAATAGTTACCAAAGCCATAGATGAGGGAAAGGTAGTCCACACAGCCTACCTGGACCTCGCAAAGGCCTTCGACACAATACCCCACTCTGGCATCATAAATAAGCTTACCAGTTTAAATATTAACCCATATGTCACAAGATGGGTTGCAAACTGGCTCAGGGATAGAACTCACATGGTCAGAGTCACAGGTGCCATGTCCGATTCTAAACCGGTTACAAGTGACGTCCCACAGGGCTCAGTCCTGGGACCCCTCTTGTTCGGTGTATACTTCTCAGAGGTACAGGCAAACACAGGAGGACTGTGGCTTACCAAGTTCGCAGATGATTGCAAACTGGGAGCCATAATCGACTCGTCGGCTGACACAAGCATCCTCCAGAAGGGCCTTACAGAGATGGATACCTGGTGTCAGAACCATGGCCTCAAGCTAAATGCCAAAAAGTGCATAGTCATCCCCTTTGGGAAAAACAAAGTGCCCACAAACTACCACATAGGAGGAAATCCACTAAGTACGGAAGCAGTAATTAGGGATCTGGGGACCCAAGTAGATAGTAACCTCTCCTTTGACAATCACATTGCCAAAGTGGTTAGAAAAACCTTCTAATATAGCACACCTAATCACAAAAGGGTTCACATCTAGATCAAGAGAGGTCATTGTGCCCCTCTACTCATCGCTCATCAGGCCCATAATTGAGTAAAATGCCCCATTGTGGATGTACCTTACCAGACACCTGCAACAGCTGGAGAGACCTCAAAAATACCTCACCAAGAGGATTGTGGGCCTCAAACAGATGCCCTATGCAGCTCGAATAAAGAAACTCCAGCTCTACTCAGTTGCTTACCGCCTACTCAGAGGCAACCTCTGCCTGACGTCCAAGGCCATGTCTAACCCGGAATTGTTGGACATGCTCCACATCAAGAAAACCAAATCCATTAGAGCTACATGCTCCAGGGATTTAAACCTTAGCACAACAATAAATAGGACATGCTGGAGGGATAGATTCATATCCCAAAGGCTTCCCTTGCTCTGGAATAGAATCCCAGTCCATGTTAGGCAGAGCCCCTTGCTGACCCTCTTCAAGAGGAATCTTGATGAGTGGATGGGAAATCGTAAATTTACTCCTGGGATCACTTCTATGGCCCTGCTGGACAGAGGCTCAGGAATCTAGTCTAAAAGGGAGGCGAAAGCCAACACATTCTGGCTAGGCTTATAAATGCCCTAGGGCAGATAGACTTAAGCGTTCTTTTGGAATCCCAGCTTGTGCAAGAGCACTCTCACCAAAGAGAAATATTCCTGCCATTTTGAAAAAGACTATGCAAAGATAAGCAAGTCATCTAAATATAAAAATGTGAATGCCCTGTAGCCTGCAGTGACCTATAACTAAAGCTAGACACTTTGTGAACACTACTGGTGCAGCAGATATAGTCCAAAGCACAAGGCAGAGAACGGATAGTGATCCAGACACACAAAACCTTAAGAAATGCCTGAAGTCTGGATTAATAGGAATGTGATAAGCATCTTTTAAGTCTAGTGTTACCAGGAAATGTGAGAGAGGAAGAAGAGGCAGCAGAGTGTGAAGTGACCTAATTTTGAATTTGGGCACTATTACAGACAGGTTTAGGAAAGAAAGATTCAGGACTGGTCTTAAGTGTTTTCTGTCTTTGGGACTAAAAACATCCTTGAATAAAAAACCTTCCCCACCTGTTAAGGAGGAACTGGTAGTATCACTCATTGGAACAGCATATAAGGATATGTGGAAATACAAAACAGTCTGATTTGCAGGTCGAGGCATGACATCTTGGAAAGGAGGAATGTCCTCCCACTGACATAAGTTAACTATGGTGAATGATTTTCTCAATAATCTTCTGCCAAACACAAAAAATAATGGAGAATCGGACTTAAAAAAAAAAAAAAAAAAAAAAAAGAGGGCCACAGTGGGAGGGGGTCACAAGGTCTCAAACTCAGACTCAAGTTCCCTTGGTTTTGAGAGCTTTGAGACTTCCTTTTGGAACCTCCTTGCTACTTGTTAAACTCTGTTTACCTGAATTCTGTTGAGACCGTTTATTCTGCATTTTTTCTTTTTGCAGAAATTAGATGAGGAGAAAGAAAATCCCTTAGGCAATTTGGAAAGGGGGGCTGAACATCTTAGAAATTTCCTGGATCAGCTTGCCTCTTTCAATCACACGTTTTGATTAACTCTGCAGCAGACAGACCAAACACAATCTCTAGGCAAGGGAGAATTTAAAATCTAAATGTTTATCATCTGGAAGGTTCTGAGAATGCAGCTCCATAAAACCGTACCAGTGGCAATAGCCCTGTAAGAAGTCTCAGTGTAATGCACACACTGCAAATATATAGTGGTGACCTGTGCAACAGAAGAAACCAATTCATTTAAAGCAGATTTTTCATCACAAGAAAAAGCTGTAGATAAAACATTCGTCATACTTTCACAATAAGTCAGAAAATAACTTTACATATGAGTCTGACAATTAAGATTTTGAAATTCAGTTGCAGAAGTATACACGTTTTTCCCATACCCATCAATAATTTTCCCATCCTGATTAGAAAGGGTGGGACTGGAAATAACTAAGTGCTTAGCAGTAGAGAAGTAAAGTAAGGCTATAGCTGCAGTGTCAGGTTTGGGAATTGTGCATAAAAATGTAAAAGACTGAGGAACTTTACATAGCTTAGATGCCTTTTTAGGGACAGCTTTCTGGCTCTGGCTATCAGATTTGCAGGCAGAAAAATGCACATCCTCTACAGCAGACGAGACAGGAGGAATGGGTTGTAAGTTTTGGAAAATCTTTCTGAACAATTCATAGTATTTTTTTTTTGAGGGACCAAGAACCTTTAGCATTCTCCCACTGCAAACAACGGGACATTCAAGCAGTAGTCTCACAGAAATAGAAACCCCCACTGGGAGAAATCAGAAAGATAGCCGTCCTCAGTTTGAATAAGAAATCTAAGAACAAAATCCTGAATTTGTCCCTGCATCTTCCTGTTCAGCTTCAGAATCTTGAATCGCTTCAGGAAAGGAGGCATTCCTCTCTCTTTTACAGCAAACTACCCTAAATAAGATCAAAAAAGCCTAAATCAAACTATGAGCCACTACCAGTAAACTACTCTTATCCAAAGAAATTTGAGGAGGAATAGATAAACACTTGGTTTTAATTTTTTTATTTTTGATAGGAAAAATGGAGCCAACCATGGAGCCAACCATAATGGCAGTCGCTGCTTCCCCACTGATGGGCACAGCATTCTGAAACAGCAAGGAAACCCTCCCTGTTCCCTCTCACTGGCCTGACAAGAATGATTCTCCCTTGCCCACTGAGTGGACCCCAAAAGCCACAGGGGACGTGGCCAATTCCCAGTCCATAGTGGCCGTAGGTAAAAGATGAGTTGTCCGAGGTAAAACAAATGGCCACAGCAGAGTCTCCCACCTGCGGCTGAGGCAAATTGCTAGCCTGCTGTGGTGGCAAAGGCCGTTTGCTTAACTTTGTCTTTTTGTGGCTGGAAGAAGGACCAACCACAACCAACCATGGGAGTGACAATCTTTTTCATGGTCAAATTGAAAATGTCTCTATCCTGGGGAAAACAAGCAACAATGCCAGTAAAACCACCAGTCCATTGTTTGATAGAAAAGTCACAGTAAAAAGTACTTTCAAATGCTATGGCAGCCCCACAACCTTACAAAGAACACAATTTCTCCAGAGAGAACAGTTAGAAAACACTACTTTAAAACTGACAAACAACCTGTTCTCCTTTTAAAAGTACGTTATAGTCTTGCGACAATCTGTTAAAACACAACACTCCTAGCTTTAAAATAACCTTCCTGAAGACGAAAGTAGTAAAACATCAGTACAAAAAAAAAAAAGAAAGAAAATAGAAGGTTTTTCCCCAAAAAGGAACTTATCTGCCCAGCTAAAGAAAACAGAATCTGACTGTCAATCCTCAGAAGCCTCATGAGGAGCATACTCTTCAGCAGCAGTAAGCGCTGAAAGGCTTCATGCCCAAACCCGTCATGCAGTCAGCTCAGCTTGAGCTCCTTGACAGTTTGGGCACGTGGAAGGTGGCCTGAAGGTTTGGAAGCTGGCTGGCTGTTATTTCCTTGTCAAAATATAACTTGTACAGATAAGGCTACTGCAGCAATGGTCAATATGTAGAACATCTTGGCATTCTTGGACTGGAGAATAACTTATCGTCAATTCATTCTTATCTGAGAGAACCTAACGGCCCATTCATTTCCCTGAAAAAGTGAGAGTTAGCTAGCAGACCAGATGTCGATCTTATGGCAGTCTCTGCCCTATCCCTACAATCCCCTCCTGAAGGTAATCTGCGGTCTTGCAAAGGCTGCTTGCACAGAAAGGGTACTGGACTTTTAGATCAGGACTGGATCAAAAACAGAATGGGGTCCAAGTTGTTGTAAAACCACTGGGATGACTATTTGTAGCCATTTTAATGTGATGGAAGAACATAATGGGCAGCTTTGTGCTACTTGAAACTAGAGCGTCTCAGAAATCCACAGGACCAAATAATTTGAGTTGAAAAGGATAAGGCCGATTTACAAAATTACAGACACAAAAAGATACAAAAGTACATGTATGTTACAGGTTAAGGCCATTCCCTGCAAGCAACTGTATAGCTATATAGGTTCATAGGTTCATACTAGGCTATCTGCCCGAGGGCATTTACAAGCCTAGCCCATCGTTTTGTGGCTTACGCCACCCCTTTAGTATGGGGAACTATACCCATTATTTTTTTTGCTGTGCCTCTGTCGAGCAGTGACACGGAGGTAATCCCTGGGGTATATCTGCGATCTCCCATCCATTGGTCAAGATTTCTCTTGAACAAGGCCAGCGAGGTGCTCTGCCTCACATGTACCGGGATTTTGTTCCACAGCATAGGGAGTCTTTGGGTGATGAATCTATCCCTCCAGCACGTCCTATTAATAGCCGTGTCGAGGTTTAAGTCTCCCGCCCTTGTGGCTCTGATGGATCTAGATTTTTTGAGGTGAAGCATATTCATCAAATCTGGGTTTGACATGGCCTTGTATGTTAGGCAAAGGTCACCTCTGAGCAAGCGGTAAGCAACTGAATAGTGCTGGAGTTCTTTCAGTCGGGCGGCATAGGACAGATTTTTGAGACCCTTTATCCTTTTGGTGAGGAACTTTTGTGGCCTCTCCAGCTGCTGCAAGTGTCGGGTCAGATACATTCCGAATGGGGCATTGTACTCAATCATTGGTCTGATGAGTGATGAGTAAAGGGAGACTATGACCTCCCTTGATCTAGATGAGAATCCCTTCATGATAAGGTGGGCAATGTAGAAGGTCTTCCTGACTACTTTAGCTACATGGGTGTCGAATGACAGACTACTATCAACCTGGGTCCCCAGGTCCCTGATAACTTCTTCTGTGCTCAGTGGATTGCCACCTATTTGGTAGCTAGGGGTAACCTTGTTTTTCCCGAAGGGTATGACTATGCATTTTTGGCATTTAACTTTAGGCCATGGCTCTGGCACCAGTTATCCGTTTCTGTGAGACCCTTCTGAAGGATATCTGTGTCAGATGTGTTTTCTACTATGGCCCAGTTTGCAGTCATCTGCAAACTTTGTCAGCCATAACCCTCCTGTGTTTGCTTGTACTTGGAAAAGTAGATGCCAAACAAGAGTGGGCCCAGGACTGAGCCCTGTGGGACACCACTTGTGACAGGCTTTGAGTCTGACATGGCGCCAGCAACTCTGACCCTGTGGGTTCTGTCACTCAGCCAGTTTGCAACCCATCTTGTGATGTATGGGTTAACATTTAAGCTGATGAGTTTTTCAATGATACCAGAGTGGGGTATTGTATCGAAGGCCTTAGCCAGATCGAGGTAGGCTGTATGGACTGCCTTTCCCTCATCAATGGCTTTGGTGACTGTTTCAAAAAGTCAACCAAGTTTAAAAGGCATGATCTGCCTTTGACAAAGCCAAACTGGGTTGGATCCAAAGTCTGCAAATTCCTATGTCTTTATTTATGAGGTCCATTATGATCCTCTCCATGGCTTTGCAGATAAGGCTTGTCAAGCTAATGGGACGGTAATTTCCAGGGTCAGTGGAGGCACCGCCTTTGTGAAGTGGGACCACAGTTGCAGTGCGCCACTCCTGGAATGCGTATCCAGAGGTAAGACTTTGATTAAACAGCTGTCCTAGCTGTGGGTTTAATTCCTCATTGAGTTCGTGGAGCACACAGCCGGGGACACCATCAGGTCCCATGGATGCTGTGTTTTTTGCTTTGGAGAGAGCAGTTCTCACTTGGGCGCTGGAGATGTTTGGGGGCTGCAATCGTTTGGTATAGATATCTCTCCTTTTGGGGGGGAGTTTGCACTGAACCTGTCAGCCAGTATTGTTGGCAATGTCTGTAGGATCAGTAATCTTCACATCATTTTGAACTAGTTCTGAGCATATCTGGGAGTTTCCTCCTAGGTTTCTAACATAGCTAAAGAAGGCCTTATGATTGTCTTTTGAGTCTTTAGCTATTTTTCTCTCAAATTTGCTTTGGATGATTTTATGAGAGCTCTTAGTTTTTTACTTATAGTGATCAAGGGTGTCTTACCTTTTAAGGATTTTGCTCTATCTTGTAGTAGCTTCCTCCTTTTGTTGTAGAGTTTGTTTATGGCTGGGGTCCACCAGACTGGACGCTTGCCTTTGGTACAAAGAGTCTTTGTTTTGCTTGGGATTGCCTTATCCATGCAGTCCTGCAGGTGCTGGTAGAAGGCATTTGTAAGTGATTCAGCGGCTTGAGTACTGTTTTCCGCCGTTCGGGGCCTTAAAGGAGACCACACTAGTCTTTAGAAGTGTGAAGTCGGCTTTTGAGAAGTTCTTTACTGTGGTCTTTTTATTTCAGGTGGGGGTGGGATGAGGACCTCCAGCGAGATTAGTTTGTGATCTGATCTCACCAGTGAGGGGTATACTTCGGTGTTGAACATTGTGCTCCCATGTTCGTGATGATGAGATCAAGTATGTTATCTCCTCTTGTGGGATGGTGACTAGTTGTTCCATGGCATTTGAGTTTATGAATTCCAGGAACTTTTGGGCTAGGGTGTTTGGGCTTGAGTAGTGTTCCCAGTCTATATTAGGGTAATTGAAGTCACCTAGTATGATGGTGTTTGGTGATACATTTATCCCCTCTAGTGTTTTCAGGAAGGCCATGTGAGGTTCCTGAGTTTGTGAGGGTGGCCTGTAACATGCTACAATTTGCAGAGCAGTCTTGCCTACGGTTAATTGCACCTGGATGGTCTCCGATGCATCATGCGTTGCCACCAGTCTTGAGGTGTGGGTGTCCTTGATGAATATGGATACCCCTCCTCCTTTATTGGTATTGTCCGGATTTTGGGGCGGAACGCATGATATGAGGTAAAACCTGATAGCTGGGGTGCTCTCAGGAGCCTTGAACCAGGTTTCTGTCACAGCACAGACATCGATGTTCTCCATACTGAGAAGGGCCTCGAGTGCGTGCATTTTGAGATTTAGACTTCTGGCATTGAGCAGCATTACCCTTAGTTTTTTCCTTTTTGTGTTCTAGGGTGGTAGGTTTAGAATTTGAGCCTTGCCTAAAAAGGCACTATGGGGGTGGCAAGAGCCTTTGCCAATATCCGAATCCCAGGGTGACAGGTGCAAGCCGTCCCTTGCAAAGCAGCGTGGCTTGTCCAGCATGTCATCCCAGGCAGACAGATACTGGATCCCCTTTGAATGACACCAGTGTTTTAAGCCAATTGTTAAAGCTGATCATCTTATCTCTGTATTGTGGCATCATTCTTGGTGAAGGTAGGATACTGCTCAAGGTCAGGGTCATACCTGCCTGGGCTACATAATCAGAGAGCTCCTCAATGTCTCTTTTCATGTAGTCCAAGGAGGTACGTCTCAGGTCGTTTACACCAGCGTGGACAATGACTGAGTCATATTTGTACCTGCTGTTGAGAGACCTGAGTGCTTGCGTTATGTGGCGGATTCTAGCGCCCGACAGACAGCTTACTGTGACCTTCTCCTTACTCAGTCTGGTGAGCGGGACGTCAGTGTGTCTGACTATGGAGTCACCAATGACTAGTGTGTCTGGCATTGTGTTTGGCCTTAAGGGCTGTGACTGTTTGACACTGACTGTGAGGTCTATGTGTTGCAGGTGTTGTGTTCGGGTGTCTGCTTTGGTGGCCTCTGCTGTTTTGGTAGATTTTTGATCAGAGCCTCCGAGTATGTCTTTGTGTGTTTATGTGTATGATTTGAGGTTGTACTGGTACTATGTGAGACTGGGTCTATAGTGTGTGTGGTAACCTTCTCCTCCTGACTGGTCTTGCCAGTCCTATGTTGAGAGAGCTCAGCCTCCAGTTTGGCCGTATAGTTGCATCTCTCGCATGTATTTGTGTTTTGTGGGAGGAGGAGAGGGTTGTCTGTGTACATGAGGCAATTGTAACATTGCCTCAATATTCCCAGGTTCACCAGCTGAGCAGGAGAGGACACTAGCAACTGATCCCTCGACATGCTAGAAGGATAGACAAATAACTTTAAAAAGATTCCGGGGGATGTGGGTGACCGAGAAATGGGGGGTTGCCTTTTTGGGGTACTATCTATGACAAGAGTGCCGTATCAAGGTAATAAGTACTGTAGGAGCAAGTGCTAGGTTTAACAGATAGAGAATAGTCTACTTGGAGTCAAGTAGAGATGATCTTTTTAGTTATAGGATACGCTGATTAGATCAGTAGTATAGTTCGAGGAAGGTAGTTTTAAGGGAAAATTTGAAGAGTGTAATTTAGGTAGCCCTAATGTTTAAATCTGCTTAACCGGCGCTGCCCTAGTGTGCAACAGTGGCAGCTCCACAAGAACTTCAGCTAAATCGCAAAGCGCTTAGCGTTTTATATCAGGGGCTGAAAGAAGCTAGGAACTGGCCGCAAACGACCAATAAACTACAAGTTACTGGCTGAAACCTCACAAAACTGGACCAACAGGCAGCTCAATGCTTCCCACTCCCACTGGTAAGCAAGGGAACCTCCTCTGTTCCAAATTAGGTAAAGATTCAGTAACAGGAACTGCAAACAAAGCCCAGGGATCAGCAAGCTCTGAAACTGGACTATTCTAGCTTAGTAAGGCGGGAAAACAAGAGATATTTTTGTTTTTTTTTTTTTCAGAAAACAAGCAGAAACAGATACAGTAAACACTTATAAATGCTATAAATCGGCTATCACAGCCTACACAAACAATTTGCAACAGTTACAGATTTTAAAAGTAACAAATTGAGAAACAAGTGCAAAAACAGAATAAATGCAGAAAAACAGTAACAGTGTATCAGCAAGCAGGCGAAATACAGTTGCTAGATAAATAGAAGTGGAAAGCCACAAAAATTATACTTAAATCAGGTAAAGTCGCTTTTTTAGCTCTCTGAAGCTTGGATTACTCTGCTGGCCACCACGAGGATCTGTGCTGAGTAGGTACAAGCTTACCACTAAAGGGATCTTTAACAATGGAACACAGCCCAACTTTAACTCAAAAGCATAGCTGTGGGATTCTTTTGTTGGTTACACTTTTTTATATTAAAAAAGTACTCAATCCAATATAAAGGTAAAGTCATCAATATAGTGCAGCATACACAGTTGGTCTCTGTGCGGCTCCAGCAAATTTTTGTTCTCATTCATTTTGCTCAATTCCGCTACGGACAATCGGATCTCCTTCGAAGCCACCCCATTAATCCAACTGATCCCCCAGGAAAAGACTGAGTGAACCAAAGGGAATGGAATCATCATTCTTACACAGGAATTTTATTTTTTTTCTCAAGCACTATTATCCAACTTGACATGCTAATCAGCTTCCAAGGGGTTAGTGTGTAATGGACTTAGCAATGTGCATCCAAACCTCCACATGTGATGCAATCACACAGTACAGACCACTTTACAGACAAGCATGACAGAGTGATCTCTGGGTCTACAAAGAATTCCATCATAAATCAGTGTGCCCCATGAGCACACTTCCTCCTACTCAGCTTCAGCAGCTGCCCAATCCAGTAGCTGAATTTGGATCACCTGGGGCATAGTCAGGCATCTCATTCTACTCTAAGACAGCCACCTGCAGATGTATTTTTGTTGCACTTTTTAAATCTCCAAGTGTCAGTAATGTGCATCAAATCTTGAAATGTGAACAGACATTGAAAACTACTGAAATACATATAATGTTGCTGTGACTTAAATCATCATGAAATTTCAACATTTACTATCAGTAGCAAGCAAACTGCTACAGTAATGTCATTACAACTGGAGCATAACAAAATGTGGAGACTACTTTGAGCAACAGGTATTGTAGACTCTACACTTAAGTTTGAAAAGCATGTTGTGATGACGTCCTATTTTTGGAATCTCTGTAATTACCTTATTAAGGAAGTATGTTGAGCGATTATACTGAGAAGACTGCATTCCTAAAATTCCTAATGAACCCTTTTTTGTGAGAAAAACAGTGTTCAAGTGCTGATACAGTTATCAGGGAATCTGCCATTTTTCTTCCTTGAACAAGTATTCTCCTAATGCACAAGTCACAAGTGTAACTACCATTGCTAAAATTCTGAAAAATGAAAAATATGGACCCATAGAAGTGACTGTGTTCCGGAATAAGAAAAATGCTTAAAATAATTCCATGAAAATACTACCTGGAAGAGTGCCTCAACAAACCATCATGACTTTACCAGAATGCAGTTTCAACTGGGTGTTACAAGTACTACAGCATCTGGAAATAACTTTAAAAATAATTGAGATGACAAGAGATGGAAACTAACATTTTAGAAAGATTTATTCCTTAACTCATTTTGGGGATTAACAGTTCTTTAGAGTACAGACTTCAACTTATAAAAATGGTTTTACTACTCAAAATCCTTTCCATCTTTCAGGTAACTGTACTAATTCCAAACAAGACTCAACTGTCAGAATTCTACTGAACTTTTTATGGCAACCAAAGAAACAGACAAGCCGATAAACACGACATTCAAATGTGGGACACAGGAAGCATTACATTTCCAGATTTATATTTGCTATGTATTAATGGCTTCATTTAATGTCATCATACACTGGATGGGTAGAAATTATATAGCAAATAGGAATGAACTGCAGATAACTTTGTAACATGAATAAGAAAAATGTATCTGCCTCCATGCAGTTCTCAGACATCAAAAAATTGTTAGTGTAATTAATTTAAATTTAACACATACTCTCCAACAAATTCACAATGTTAATTGCATTCTTATAAACATTAAGAATCATATGGTTTGATCATTTCCTTTTGCATAATGAAATGCCTAATACAGGACTTCAGTAAATCTAAAAAGATTCAATGGAGGAAAAATATTTTCTAGAATGGTATATTTATTTTCAGGGACAGGAACGTTAAATATTGGAGAATCTGAACTTTGAATATGGCATAGAAACACATGAATGCATAATGGTACAATTAGAAGATTTGTACAACAGAAATTTTGTAGTGCAAGGACTAATTCAACCCAGGAAATAAACAAACTGAATTCTTATATTAGCTTATACAGACGGAAAAATTGGTACTTGCATATTATCGCAACCACAGTCTGTCTGCATAGACTGCATTCTCTTCTTGGCACTGTTCCATTCTAAATGAAATAAGCTAAGCTTATGATTTCCAACATCTAGATGAATTAACCTGCTGGCAAGCGTTAAAATGTGTGTGCTGTTATTCAACTCTTCTACTTATGTTTTCAACAAGTCTTTTTTTTTTTTTTTTACAAGATATTGTCGTTGAGAGCATAAGCAGAAGACTTACTAAAAAAAAAAAAAAAAGATCGCAGCCACTTTACTGACTGGCTGTTATGCAACCACATTTTAATACGTTTCACTATACTATACTATATTTGCTTTGTTTTTACTAACAAAATAAAAAAAAAAAAGATTTTTTTTTTTTACAGTAAAAGGATTTATTCTTTTATGACCCTTTTAACAAAGTTTAATACAGGAAATTGAACACGAGACTCTGCAAAGTAAGCGTTTTGATGAATACGAGAAGTTTCTCTAATATTATTATTAAATTTGTATATAGTATTGAGAGAAAGTATCGTAATATGTGTGTTATTTTTTATCTTGACAGTCAGTGTGTTTTACTGTATGTTTTCTAAATGTTGACTTCTTGTATTCCTCTGACTTACACACACACACATTCAGGCATCCATCTTTAAATAAATAACTTTAGATACATAAGTTTTCATTTTAATTTAAAAAAAAAAAAAAAAAAAAAAACTGTACAAGCTATAAGGGACTGATTACTTGCTCTGCTCCATATTAGAACCACATATTCATTCATGACATTCTCGGCAGCACGATACTTCATTGAGAATGGAACGTTGCCGAGAATGCAGTCTATGCAGACAGACTGCGGTTGCGATAATACGCAAGTACTTAAAAATCTAAGTACCAATACTGCTATATACAGAAGAATTCAAGGATAGGTTCTGGAATATATTATTTTTCAAAATGGGAAAAAAAAAAGTCCTGGAATATAAGGAAAAATGATGGTCTGACAGAAATTAAAAGAATGTATAAACGGAGAGATTAAAAGTTATCAAAAAATATTTGTGTGGAAAAAAACTGATGAGAGAGAGAGAGAGAGAGAGAGAGAGAGAGAGAGAGAGAGAGAGAGAGAGAGAGAGAGAGAGAGAAGAATATGGTACAGGAATATAAATGACACAATATTATGATGTTAAACCACTGGAAATAGAGCAGAAGAAAATTTTAAAGCGATAAAAATAAGAAATACATGAAGTAAAATATCAATATTTTTATGGAGACTAGTAACAGATGCATTACCAGTGAAAGGAAACATGCCATATAAAGAGAGAATTGAAAGAATGTTTATATTGTGGAATGAAGAAACTAAGAAAGTAGTGAAATTACTGAAAATGTTATATAAAGAATTTCCTTGAAAATACAAAAGAAGTAGATAAAATAAAACAGATATGATTAAATATGGGTATTATAAGACTCAAAGTAAAGAATATTTTACATAAAAATATGTCTCGTCTCACATGGGTGTTATGGAATGAAAGGATAAATTAAATTATGTTGAATGGAAAATCGATTTTGGCAACACAAAATCAGATGGTGGTTATGGAAAAGGAGTTGTGGTCTAACAGGGATGAAAACTTGGTAAAATAAATATGAATGTTTAAAAGTAGGAAGAAAATGAAAATGACATTTTTGCAAATTTGTAACTTGGTAAAATAAATATGAATGTTTAACAGTAGGAAGAAAATGAAAATGACATTTTTGCAAATTTGTAACTATGTAGATATGTAAATAGTGTTTTTGCATGCATAAGGACCCCTATTCTTTTGGAGGTGCAGTGGGATCTTTTACATCTACCTGAGATACCACCCACTCAAGCAGATGGGGCCTTGGTTTAATGGCGCACACAGGAGTGCAGCACCCCCCCCCCTTATCCGGAGCTACAGTGTCAGCAACTGATCTACCAGGTGTAGGAATAAAACCCACACCCTTCTGCACCAAAGGCAAGTGTGCTACCTGTTGTGCCACTGACACTGATGAAAACATGTCACGTAACTCCAAAAGACAAATCACCACGATTTATATTAAAATGCACACTTCCCTAAAATCAGTGAAAAACTACCTCCTCAAGGTCATGAATCAAATACAAAATTCTGGCAAGTGATCTTGCCGTTTAGTTGTATCCGATTCTTTGGGAGGTTCCAGGCATTTGGCAACAACTGCTTCTTTAAGTTCCTGTAAATAAATGAACATTACTTCAGGTCATTCTGTAGCCATTTTAGCCTTTGCTTTTTCCCAACTTCAGTGTCTTCTCTACCGAATCCTTCCTTCACACTTTGTAGCCAAAGTAGAGGAAGTTTATTTGTATTCTCATACCTTCCAGTGAACAGTCTCGGCTTATTTCCTTCAGGTATTAAATTTAATCTATTTGTAGACTACAAAAGTCTCACTAACACCACAGTTTAAGTGTCACTTTTCCAGTGTACAGCCTTACTTACAGAATTCTCACGGCCATATATTACTGGGAAAACATATCTTTGACTATGGTGACCTTTGTTAATGTGATGGCTTTAGTCTTTAAAATCTTATCCAGATTTCCATTACTTGCTTTTCAAGAAAGGTACCTTAAAATTATGGTAGTATTCATCATTTGCAGTTATCTTTATAGACATCATGAAACAGAATGAGATACACTGATCAAAATAAATTAAAGTAAAACACATCATAAAAAGATTAAAGTACATAGAACTACACTAATAAAAAAATTATCAGCAATCTGTTTTACCTGTTAAGTCAAATAAGTAAGAATACAGGGGTTTTCCCAAAAAAATTCCAACAAA